>NC_064431.1:31277500-31282500 GCF_023375975.1 Astyanax mexicanus
ACGGTGGATGTTAAAGTGTCCAGGTTTCAGTTCAGCAGGTCAGACGTTGTTCTGGGTTGATCCTCTCTGTGATGATCTGCACATTCCTTCAGTTTCCCCTCATGTTAAACATGTGAGTCGACTCATGAGGGATTATATACCATTAGCTGATAAATGAAGTTGAAATGCATGTTAGAGTGAAGAATTTAAAGCCATGCACTGTATTATACAGAATCAGAAGAATCAGTTTCTCTGATTTTGCTATTTATAGGTTTATGTTTGAGTAAAATAAACATTATTTCTATTATATAAACTACAGACAACATTTCTCCCAAATTCCAAATAAAAGTATTGTAATTTAGAACATTTATTTACAGAAAATGAGAAATGGCTGAAATAACAAAAAAATAATTTCAGAAACCAAGTTCAGAAATCAATATTTGGTGGAATAACCCTGGTTGGTTTTTAATCACAGTTTTTTTTTCATGCATCTTGGCATCATGTTCTCCTCCACCAGTCTTACACACTGCTTTTGGATAACTTTATGCTGCTTTACTCCTGGTGCAAAAATTCAAGCAGTTCAGTTTGGTGGTTTGATGGTTTGTGATCATCCATCTTCCTCTTGATTATATTCCAGAGGATTTCAATTTGGTAAAATCAAATAAACTTATAAGTTTGAGTGTTTTTTTAGCATTAGGTTATTTTCCCTTATTATTTCAAATCAACAAGGTGTTGTAAATAAATATTCCGGTTCATATGGGTGTATCAAACCAAACAAGTTGAACTGAACGTTTCATTAAAATGTTGAAAATCTTTGCATCCCTTCTCTGGTCTGATTTTACAGTGTATTATTCAGGATTTCTCTCTTTTCTGCAGATTCCCCCTCAACCCCGCAGAGCCGCTCCTATAACCCCCCCTCCTCCAGAGAAACGGAGGGAGACCCGACGCCCAGGTACACACACACACACACACACATTAACATTCATACTGTAATACACTACAGGATACTGGAACACACACTCTCAGCAGTGCAGGTTTGTGGGAATGAATGAATGAAATGTACAGTCCCTCATTTCTCTAAACACAAACTGTCACCAGCTCACACTTTAATCTTTTCACTCCATTTTAATCAGGCTGATGAAAATCAGTGGCTGACGTGCTGCTCGTCCTCTTAACACTCCTATTATAATCTCTCTTTCTCTCTCTCTCTCTCTCTCTCTCTCTCTCTCACACACAATCTCTTTCTCTCTCCTCAGTGGAGAAGAGCTTTTTTGGCATTAATATATTGTGTAGCCAAAGCTTAAGATCCAGTCAATACGCACACACAAACACACACATATGATTCATATAAATAGTACTATTTTTACTATATTTTGTTACTTTAAACTAGTCGTGGGCAATATTATATCGTATACAATATATCGTGACACAGAAATATCATGATATTAAAAATCCATATCGTGATAATAGGGCTGTTCTGTCTTAAAAGTACTCTATTATTTACTGTGAAGCTTTAGGTGTATTTATTGTATAATTGTTTTAGTTTGCAGTTTATATGCATGCACTAAATATTCTGCAATATTATTTGCTGCATTATATTATTTTAAGCTATATTATTTATTTTGCCACATTATGATTATTCTGTTATACTATTATACTATATTCCTGAAATTAATTATTTATTTCTGTTTTCCTATATCGGCAAGTATATCGTTATCGCAAAAATACCCTGAAATATCGTGATATTATTTTAGAGCCATATCGCCCACCCCTACTTTAAACTGTGTATCACATTACTCAAAAGTGTTTTTTTATTATTATTATTTTAAAATGTTCTGCAGTAAAAAAGTGTTAAACAAACCAGAACAGAATATGTTTTATATTTAGATTCTTTAAAGTAGCTCCTCTTGCTTAGATGATCGGTTTTCGGTTATTTATGAGGTAGAATCACCTGGAATTCAGGCTTTCAGTTAACAGCTGTGCTGAACTCGTAAAGACTTAATTACTTGAATTTCTTGTCTCTTAATAAAGTGTTTGAGAGCATCAGTTAAAGTAAAGTAGTGAAGAGGTAGAGTTACAGGTATACAGTGAATAGTGAATATTTGAGTAATGTTCTAATCCAGATTATGAGAAGCAAAAACTACTCAACTAAATAAAGACTTAAATAAACGTTAAAAGTGTCCTGAAGTGCATTCACTGCAGAGACCATCAAAAACGTTATGATGAAACTGGCACTCATCAGGAGCGCCCCAGGAAGGAAGAGCAAGAGAATAAGTTCAAATAGTTTGTTTAACACTTTTAAGTTACTACATGATTCCTAATGTGTTCCTTCAAAGTCTGGATCACTTCACTATTCATTTATAACGTGGAAGAAAAAATAAAAGCATTATATATAATATATATGAATATGTGCAATATATATTTAACTACAGACTGGCAGTAACACTAAATTCTCTTTGCTGTGTTTCTATGATTTTCCATCAGATCCTGATGTGCCAGTCAGAGTGACCCCCTCTGGCCCCGCCCCCAGCCCTGATCAGCCAACTGCTGCAGCTTCGCCCTCCCCAATCTCCCCCTCCTCACACTCTGGCTCCACCCACTCTGTCGTTTCCTCCGATGTCAGTCTTCCCAGTGCCAGCAGCACTCCGCCTCCTGTGCCAAGCCGAGCTAAAGCTCCACCCCCTCCTCCCCCTGAGCGCACACCATCCCCAAACTCCCAATCAGCTCCCTCTAAGAAAGGCCCCGCCCCTCAACCCCAGCCCCAGCCAACCACAGCACAGCCCGTCACACCCCAGCCTCCCCTCGAAGACCAGTCAGAAGCTGAGTGGCCCTCGGCCCCGCCCCCCATTTCCATCAGCCCCACCAGTAGCCCCACCCACAGTTCAGCGTCTGTCCCCATGACGACGGGTGCGGAGTTAATCGAGCTGGTGAGGAAGAACACGGGCCTTAGTTACGAGATGTCGCGTGTTGCCGTGGGCGTGGTCGTCGGGCATCTGCAGACCACCATACCAAGCGTGTCAGCTGACCTGGAGCAGGTCCTGCTGTCATTGGTCGAGAGCAAGGTTACAGCGGCTAAACTCTGATTATGGACTATAAAACTAGAATAGAGTCTTTTACTTCATTAAAATTTAAGTTTTATTTGTTCCATATACACACAAATACACACACACACACACACACACAGTATAACTAGCAGTGAAATGATTACACACCTGTCTGATCACATGAGAAACAGAATAAAATACAAGATGGATAAAAAAAATTATTTCTGCTCTGGAGAAAATTATGAGAGCACTTCTAAAAATGATCAGTTTCTCTGCTTTTACTATTTCTAGGTATATTTGTGAGTAAAATGAACATTTTTGTTTTCTTTTATAAACTACTGACAACATTCCTCCCAAATTCCAAATAAAATATCGTCATTTAGAGCATTTATTTGCAGAAAATGAGAAATGGCTGAAATAACAAAAAAGATGCAGAGCTTTCAGACCTCAAATAATGCAAAGAAAACAACAAGTTCATATTCATAAAGATTTAAGAGTTCAGCATCTTGTCATGTTCTCCTCCACCAGTCTTACACACTGCTTTTGGGTGACCTTATGCCACTCCTGACCTTCTAAATGTTTTATATCTATATAAGTGTGTTTTCTGCCTGATCTCCTGCAGGATCTGAGTACAGCGCTGCCGCAGGGGCAGGTGTGTCATGATGAGCAGAGGTTGGAGGTGATATTTGGGGATCTGGCTCGACACCGGGACGACTCACAGCAGCGCAGCTGGGCTCTGTATGAGGATCACGAACTCATAGCCTGCTACCTGGAGGAACTGCTGCAGATACTGGTGAGACCCTTTATATACACACACACACACACACACACACAATTTTCTACTTCTCTTGCATATGTATAGTATACGAACATTGTCTATTATGATTTTTTTAGCAAGGAGAGCCCATTAAAGGAGAAGTCCAGTGTGAAATGGACTTGAATTGTAGTGAAACATGATTACAAGAATAAACTTTTTTCCTGAGTTTTCCACTTCTGTTCTCACCCATCATTTCCAAATACAGAGCTTTTAGCCAATGCTCCTAATAGGCGTACAATGCTAGTGATAAGGGCATAGAGTGAGCCATGCAAAGAAATCTTTTTTTTTTTTTACACTGTTAATAAAGTCAGAGTAGCTCCACACTTCATTAGTAGAATTCTGTGGGCCCTGACATTTAATACGAGGCACTGAGAGCTTTGTCAGTGCACATCCCTATAATCAGGAGATCGTCGGTTCGAATCCTGGTCATGCAGCTTGCCATCAGCTACCGGAACCCTGTAATAATATAATTGTCCTTGCTCTCTCTGGGTGGGTACAGTAGATGGAGCTCTTTCCCCTCATCACTCCTAGGGTGATGTGGATCAGCACAAGGCGTCTGTGAGCTGATGTATCAGAACCGAGTCTCTGCGCTTTCTACATATATTATATTATATATTTCTATGTATAATATATATATATTATTGAGATATTTTACACAAGCTGGAATTCTTGTAGTTTTTATTGGCTAGTTTTATACCTTGTTAATTTTGTTGCATGCGAGATACTATGCCCTAATCACTAGCATTCTAAACCTGTTGAGAGCATCCATTTCACACTGTATTTCTCCTTTAACTTAAATGAGCCACTATATTGACTCTGTTCATAAAATTAGTTAAATTTTTAAAAGTTAATCTCTCTTTAAAATAGTGTAAAAACTTTACAATGCTGTAATATTAGCATTATTTCGTTGGAATAGAGTGCTTTAAAAATGCCAGTGGCAGCATTTGCAAACTTAAGTCAGTGTAAATCAGCTGGGGTGCACTCATGCCTGAATAACAGTCCTTTTTTAGCCCAAAGTGCTCTGTTCTATAATAGACCCCAGTTTCAGTACCGCTTAGCTGGGTTTCAGATCCTCAGAGTGTGTGAGAGTGTGTGTGTCTGAGTGTGTATTCTTAGTGTGTGGGCAAACTTTGTCTTAATTTAAAAGTGTTGTGTCGCCT